>NC_088245.1:82630489-82675489 GCF_036013445.1 Caloenas nicobarica
CCAGTGCCATGACGCATACATACATATGACCAGAAACATAACGTCTGCAACTTAGAAAGCCTTAGCTTTTAGAGGCACTAAGGCTTGACCTAGGAGAAAATAAAAGGAATTGAATAGAAGGGAAGGGTAAACCGAAAAGAGTTTATTTAACATTTCTTGGGTCCAAAATCTCCTTCTGACACAAATTACATGTGGCATTTAATAAAAAGGGAACTATCTAGCCCCTTGGTAAAATGAAGCATCTACTTAAGGATTGTTTATAATCAAAATCAAAACTTAGAAGATAAAAAAAAAACCCTGCAATCTAAAAACTTCAGTGCTTTAGGGACTAATAAATGGCTGTCCACTTTGAACAGGTTCCAGTACTGACAAGTTGTCTCATCAGTAAATAAAGATGTTAACAGTTTACTTTTCTTGACAATTAACAAATTGTTTTTAAATATCAAGACCAAATGTTGGCATTCTCCATAAATCTCTGCATCAAACAGGTGCCCATGAGATACACTTGCCAGACTTAAGTATACATCAAAGCCAAATATAAACACAGTTAGCGTGGTACTTCTAGTACTTAGAGCCAAATTCAACACTGGTGTAATATCTCTGAATTAAGTTATGTGTTCCCGACAATGGAACTGGCTCTTCCTTCATAAACAGTTTCCATAATTTAAATATAATACTATTTTCCTATTCAAAAATCCTGTAATTACTTTTCATCATAAAAATACGTTAACTGAAGAGTCTTGTAATTCTAGGTTTCTCAGTTAGCTTTTGAAAACTTCTATAAGCTGACCGTTCAAACTGACTTCAGAAAATGAACCCTGCAGTAGATGTCATGAGTAGTGTACTGTTGGTAACTTTAAATAGCACAAGTGGCAGGAGTCCTTAGGCATATCTTGTAGACCCACTCTGTGGAGCTCTGTGCAAAGGTCGTGGGGTGACATTATGTGGTTGTGTTGTACAGCAAGTTAGACATGAAGGTGTCTCAAATTCAGTTCACCAAAACAGCAGATCCCAAAGCACCATCTATGCATGGCCCAGGTGTTGCAAGCTGCCTTCAGGGGATCTGTCAAAGCAGAAGCACCTCCAGGCTTCTCCAGAGAGGCTTCAACACCCTTCTTGTGAGATGGATGTAGAAACTAGATGTTATCCAATAGGATTTATGGCAGTAATTGCAGTTGTGGTCATGTCAGCTCCTACTCACATTTCAGAAGTCACATTCTGCCGTTACTTCCAGATCTGGTATAAGTGAGGCCTTGGTCTTTAAAGCATTTTATCTTTATTATGAAGGGAAAGGCAAATAAACCCTTTCCTATTATGAAAGGTCACTCCCTTCATATGCTTAAAGCACTTTAACAATCAAATCTGAAAGATATTTTCTTAATCTAGATGCCAAATTTATGGTGGATGCTTTCTCTGTGGATACAATTTAACTTAAGATGGAAAAATAATTTTCAGCTGAAGAAAGAAAACATTTTAATTCAGTTAGTAGTGTTCTTAATGATGATTATCTAATGAAAATCGGAAAAGAGATGGACCTACTAGGCCTTTCAGTAGCCCAGCTTTTGTATGGGTTATTCTCCATTTAGTTCAGTGGTACCTGACTACCCTTGCTGGGTGTGGCACAGCCGTGTTATTACAACAGCAAAGGAGCACCACATATTTCTCTACGGGCACATATCCTCAGTCTGGATGAGTGCAATAAATCCATTGTGGATGCATCCCACCCCAGCTCCTTCACCAGATCTGAAGGATCCTGGGTGGGGGCAAGGGAGGGTGAACAACAGAGAGACCACCAGGATGATTTATTCAGCCTCCAGATTGCAATTACCCACTATTCTCTAACCTCTCATCAGGTCTGGGCAAAGACCAGGCTGCAGGCCAATAAGCCAAGGACTCCTGGCACTCTCTTCCCTCCCTTTTGCATCATCCTTCCTCGTGTGGCAAAGGTGGGATTCAGAGATTTAGGAAAAATGGGGCAGGCTGACACTTCCAGAGGATCTATTGTGGCCAGCATGTCAAGGGAAGTGATTCTACCCCTCCCCTCTGCTCTGGTGAGACCCCACCTGGAATACTGCATCCAGCTCTGGAGTCCTCAGTACAAGAAAGACATGGACCTGTTGGAGACAGTCCAGAAGAGGTTATAACAATGATCAGAGGGATGGAACACCTCTCCTGTGAAGAAAGGCTGAGAGAGTTGCGGTTGTTCAGCTTTGAGAAGCCTCTCAGGAGACCTTATTGTGGCCATTCAATACTTAAAGGGAGCCTATAAGAAAGATAGGGACAAACTTTTTGGTAGGGCCTGTTGCAATAGGATGATGCGTAATGGTTTTAAACTAAAAGAGTGTAGATTTAGACTAGAAATAAGGAAGACATTTTTTACAATGAGGGTGGTAAAACACTGAAAGAGGTTGCCCAGAGACGTGGTAGATGCCCCGTCCCAGGAAACATTCAAGGCTGGCTGGATGAGGCTCTGAACAACCTGATCTATTTGACGATGTCCCTGCTCATTGCAGGGCAAGGTTGGGTCAGTCACTTTTAAAGGTCCCTTCCAACTCAAACCGCTCTATGATTCTATCATTCTATGATTTAATGCTAGGTATTCACAGCCTATACTCAGGGAAACTGTAGGAAAGTTGTTGCTGGGGACAGTTCAGAAAGATTCTCTCGGCAGGTCACATATGTTGGGGAAGTCTCATCCTCCATCTAAGGAGAAAATTACATTCCTTGTGTCATCACTCAGAGTTAATCAAGGAGACAAAGGATTTTTTTCTTTAACAAGTTAATTTTGATTATGCCTACTTCTGTTTCCCTATAGCACCCAGGTATTTATTTCCCATTACTAGGTCTCTTAACCCTTTCCAGAAGCTGCAAGATATTCCATTCTGCACCGCCTCTCCCCCCCACTTCCCTCTCACTATCACTTAGTCAGCTTAAGTGATTCTATAATAGAATATATTAAAATTCTTATCTTTGAGCTGCCCTGATGTATCATCTTACAACAGGATCTGTCACTGTGTTTGAACATCCTTATTTAATATGTTAGGATGTTATCTGCAATATGTCATATTGCTGTCCCTAGCTGTACCCTAATACACAAGGAAAAGCAGGGCAAAGCAAGCACCCAGGCTGAGCAGGAGTGGAGGAACAAATTCTGAAAAAGAACTGGGAAGCTGACAGTGTTAAGTAAAGAAGGTGTAAAATATTTTACAGTAGAGTAACATTTGGACTACACCAGTTCCTCTCTGTCTTCACTGTAGGAGGATTTGGTCTGTTCAATAGTAGCAGTATTTTTGAAAGTATTTTATAAAGTAGTATTTAAAAAACATTATAATAGCCTTTAAAGTAGTTTATGAGTGAGCTACGTAGCAATATCCACTGAAGCACTCAGAATCAGAACAGAAATTGAATATCCATCAAGATTTATCATGTAATTAGACAAAGTTACTTGGGCTATATGCCTGCTGTTCCTTATTTTCTCTTTGCTGAAGAGTAAAACATTCAGTAATGAGTGTCAGCTATAGCAGTCTCACCCATTTGTGTGTGAAATGTAAATATGAAATTAATAGATCTTAAAATATTGGGGCTTAAAAATGCTACCAAACCTACTAAATTGGGATAAAAACATCTGTACAGGAGGAAATTCATCAGTTACTTTTACTGAGAGACTGGAGCGAAGAAAGACAAAGGTGATACTTTCACTAAATGTGGTGATTACTAAAGCATTACTGATCTGTTCTGCAAGTCAACCCTCTCAAATCAGCAACCCAATATTTGTCAGGACTGTGGAAAACATGAGCAACCTGTGGCTGAGATTTCCAGGAAATTTATCTTGGGCTTTGTTTTTGGGTTAGATATATACAAGTAATAACATACATAAAATTGATCATGTTCTGATAAGAATAATTTATATGCATTCACATTTAAATTATTTAAATATTTAATTGTCACAATTTATGCCATTTTGTGTGAATGTGAAGGACTATACAGCAAATAAAAATTTTGGTTACATGGATTTAAATACCTAACCAGGTCTTGGAAACTACCAGAGATGAGCAAAACAGCAACAGTAAATGCAAACACTGGGTTTGACATGACATATATCTGGTAAATATGGATGTCTATATGCTCCTTCATCTTGGCAAGGGGAAATAACTGGTTTGGGGTTCAGAGGTAGAGATGAGCATTGGCATAAACATCAATGCTGTTTGAAAAACAGGGATATAGGCAAGAAATCACTCTCCTCTATAGGGGAAGAAAAAAGGTTATTTTTTGAAGAGACAATTCCCTTTTTGGTGACCTCTGTCTGGAAAACGGTGCTTCCCTAGCTTGGTACAAGTCATGTAGCAGCGATGACATGATGCTCCCCTGAAAATACCTGGAATCCTTTCATAAGAATTCAGCAACACTGACGCTGAATCTTACCCTCTTCTATGTCATTTTTTACCACCAAATCTATTCTGAATCAGAGGGTCTAAGATACTCATTACGTCTCTTGGGAGGGATATTTAGTCTCTATCTTGTTTAGTGATCCTTACCACACTTTCTCTGGGATTGCAAAAGACTGGCCTGTACCTTTGGACCAGAACTGATCCACCAGCTTTGCAGTTTTTCTTACTTTAAATCTCAGCACACTTCTGTCATCTTCACCAGGTAAAGAAAGAAGACTGGTTTAGACTCTAATTTAGAGAACCCTAGGTTCGGACTCTTTCTCTTCCCAAAATCTTTTCAAGATCATTGGACTAGCCATTTTCTCTGTGGATTGATGCTTGATATGCAAACTATGATTTTTCAATTCATGAACATGAGGATGAATAATTAGAGGACCATGACTTCAAAATCATATTGGTAGTGATCAGGGTCACTAACTTCTAGCCTAATGTTTAAATTGTATCTTGATTCATCCCATGTGGCAGTTTTGTCAGAAACCTTGTCTACATGCTTGTTAATTATCAATGCCAGGAAATGACTGTGGTGTTGGGATACAAATGAAATAGGAGTCTGTCTAATTTTCTATGTATAAGCAAGCTATTTTCCCATACGGCTTCAAACTACAGCTCCTATAGTCTGAATAAGTTCAAAATTCATGCCTTGGAGGGGATAGAGACTATGCAAAGAAACTAATATTATTAAAAAAGAGTCTGAGTTTCTTCTCATCCCAGACAACTTGAAAGGTTCTGATGAGTCGTTGTCTTCTACTTCATGTTCAGGGTAGTATAACCAGTCTCACATGCTCTAATGACTCAACAGGAAACCATTGCATTTTTACACAGAATTTTAACACCAGCTAAAAAGCCAGGTCAAAAGGAGTATCCTACAATGCTGCTGTAACTTCTATGGAACAAGCAGAAAGCATATGTAACACTTGGCAAAGAGCTACCACCTCTTCCATCATCCTTCTGTTCTTTGACACATGGAGATTTGTGCAAATGAGGGCAGGCAGATCCTTTTTAAAAATACGGCTCCATCCGTATTCATCTGGAAGCCACATTTTCCTGCATACTGGATTTTCGGTTTTATTTTCTTTTGCCAGCATTCTGTTAGATGTAGTTCTGATTATAACCTGACCACCAGGCTCCCCAAACTGAACTTTTGCACTGATTAAAAGTAAAGGCAGTGTGTTTATGAAAGTCAGCAAATCTGTGAGTCAAAAAAGGACACCTTACCAAAGGGTCAGATTTGATATAAGGAAGAAAACGTCCAAAAGCATGGAAGAAATGCTACTCCTTTGGTAAAAAGATTCTGTTGCTGAGAAAAAAATCAAACATTAATAATTCATTTCTTTACAGACTTTCTACTCTTGACTCTAAGGAGGTAAAATAGTTTGAAAGTCCCACAAAGGTGAGGGAAAAAAGTATGTATTTCCTACCTCCAGCATATTCTAAACCAATTGACCTCAGTATGGTGGGAATGGCTCTAGCCTCATGCAGAAAACAACTTTGAATGTCCAAATGCTGAATACAAAATTTAACACCTATAAGCTGGAGAAAAAAAAAAGGGGGGAGGAAAACAAAAAGCCACCATGTATCTCAATTTATATCTCAATTTATAACAGCATCTTGGATCAAGTGAGAGAGGAAAGTTAACTTAACCAAGTGTTAAACTTTTCAACAAGGATCAAGGTTGCATTTTAATATATTTTTCTACTCTATTACTTGTCCAGCATGAGCTGTTGTATTTTCTAATGCACTGTTCCTCATTCAAATTTGGAAAGACAGGAGACATTGAAGGGTCAGCTTGTACTGGTAACACATTGAACATTTTTCAACATTGGGAAGATGATTATACAGCCACTGTACTCATTGACATTTTTGTGTCATTTGGATAAAGCACAATATTCAAGGGCTAAAGCAGACATGTTTAAGAAGTTTTTTTTCTTGACAGGCTGTTCAGATTATTAGGATGTTAACTATTGAGGTAGGGATGATGCAGCTGAAATATTCGTACTCATTTTCTTATGCTAGCTAGTAATGTTGCTACTGACTTATATTTATTAAAGACTTAGTTTTTCTATACTAAAGTGCTTAAAAATCTAAACACCTGCCTTGAAGTCTGGAGGTATATTCCAACCAATAATATTTTGCATTTTTGTAGAGTAAACTTTTGCAAAGCTCTCTATGTTGAACAATCACCTGCCTGTATTTCCACTTTTTATAAAAACCTCTTTATTCTATGTCTTTCACTGTGTGGCACTCCTTATTTTGGTATCTTAGAATTTTAAAAAACATTAATTTATCATCATAAGCTTTGCTAAAATTCATTAGAAATAAAGAGTATTAGAGACAGACTGACAGATCACAGAGAAATCAAGTGATAAAGTCAAATCCAACTCCACTCCTTAAAAAAAAAAAGATTACCAGCAATTAGATACATCTCCATAGTCTTCCTGACATCAAACAGACCAAGCAAATTACAAGACACAGAACTCCCCATAAAGAAAACCTTAACACTATATAGTTGATAGCTATGGATCATCTCATCACAATCCACTGTTGAAAGAGCTATAGGTGAAGTGCCTGTCTTATCTTTAAAGATCAAACCTTATATTTATTTTTTTTTTTAGAAATCCAGCATTTACTTTAGATTCAGTCTATAAACTTCAGCTAAGGCTAATATTTACACATTTTTTGTTTTTATTTTGTCATTCTGAAAGCACTACCAGCACGAATGAGAGGAAAATGCCACCATTGTAAAAAAGTAATATATCTATTCAAAACTCATGGAAGTAATTTCTCAGAATATCCTCACCATACACATACCTGCAAATCCCACCCACGGAAACAGTATTATATCACAGTTTTATCAGAACCAGAAAAAGACGCCACCAGTTTTCAAACTGCAGTAGTTTCCTGCTACAGACATCTGCAATTCAGATTTGTTCTGGAAAGAAAATTAAGCAAAAAATAAAAATAAAGTAAATGAAATCTAGTAGGAAAGCTTGCAGAATCTTGCTGAGGAAGCAGCCTATGCTATTCACAGTCCAAAGAAAACATATTGGTTTCATATAGAACAGGCAGTGAAGCAAAATACGTGGTCCTCTCTTTATTTCTTTATGATACATAATTTTTGTAGTCAACACAGTAATCGTTTTGTCCGTTAGCTTGATAATAGCATCAAATTATTTTCATTTAATACCCGTAACAGTTGTATATTTCTGCCCAAATGTGCTGCTACGCAGTGGTTTACTGAAAAAAACAACAAAAAAAGAAAGCCAATTCCAATATAGCCATTTACAAAACAAACACTGTAAATTTTAAAACAAGATTTTCTTAGGTAGAGCTGCACAAATCTGCTCTTAAGAAGGAAAAAATCATAATCAATATATGTGGTTTCAAGAGGAAAGCTGTTCAAGAATAGTTCAAATGAGCACAGGCAGATGGTTATTTACATTTACAGACTGGGGTTATTGATGACTTGCACTACCATTTGAACCAGGTAAAATGTAGAAGTTTCTGCTGTTTCATCTTGAGTTGCTTCAAGCAAATCACAAAAGGATGAACCCCTAGCACTGAGGTTCACAACTTACTCCTAAACTCATTTTGACTGTCTATAGTTTCTACTACTCTTATATGAAGCCCATCTTAGTGCAGTCTCCTGCCTTCCCTAAATAAGTGATTTTCTTAGTGGGATGTCCTTACTACCAGCTATCTCATATATCAGGTATAATTTTATTAAATGAGGTTTCGGGGTATGCCAGTATAACCCCCTGGGCCTCCAAAATATTGAAGCATCTACACAAGGTAAGGTCCCAGATACTGAACTCTTGCTTCTCACCTTCTCAGGTGGGAGGTGCCATTATTCGCCTTTCAATGATTCCTACAGGGCATTTGAGCCAGATCAAAAGTTTCAAGCTTGAAGTGCTTCTGACAAAAATTGCTTCAGAATCTTAGCAAATGCAAAATGAACCAGGAGAATATCTTCTTCAGTCCTCTACTACACATACATATTTCTATTTCATTTTTAAGTGTTTAAATATGGCAGAAATCTTGTTCCTTGTTCCTTATAAAACTATCTGCATTTTCCACCTTGATGTCTAGAAAAGTTCTGTTTGAGAAGTGCGGCGGATGCCCAGTCCATGGAAGAGCTATTTGTTTTAATCCAGAGATTCTACCTGCCAGTCTTTATGTAAGATTCCTTTAAGGCAGAGATATGCCTCTGAATTCACTAAAGAAACAGGATGCAAAGGGATGTCAACTTACCAAAATTCTTCCCTCCACAAGAGGAAAGTTAGAAGCAGGCTCAAATCAGAGGCCATTCATTATAAATCTTAGCTCTTTAGATGCTACAGGATGGTAAAAAAGAAAAATACATTGAGACAAAACATAGTAGGAGAATGCTACCTCTTCATACTTGGGAATGGTTTTGGGGTTAGTTCTTTCTTATCTTTGCAGAATTGTGGGAGTGTCATTTGCACATCATGGCCCTAACACAATTATTGAATTAACATTAAAAAAAAAAAAAAATCCTTGTTTAACGGCTGCATCTGCTGGCAAGGGCAAAAGATGTACTGTCACTGCATTTTGTAAAGAACATAAGGTATAAATTGGGGAGTGTACTGCAGCTGACAGGCACGACTTAACAGCCGTATTAAAGGCCAACCGCCTAACCTGGCACAAAGCCTTTTCCAGCACACCTGTGCTAGAAGAAGTCACCTAAGAACTGAGGCTAGCCTAATCTTGAAATTAATTTGATTCCTGTTTATAGTTTGCATTTTAATTTCTATATATGTCGATGAGAAAGTGGTAAAAGACCATGCCCCAAAACGAACAAACAAACAAGCAAAAGAACTGACTTGACCTATCCACGATGGATTTAAAGGTCACTGCTCTTTCTCCCTACTTCTTTTTATTTTGATGTTTGGACTTCCTTCTTCATCTGTCAATGTAGAAGAATGCTACAGTTTTCACAGTATGATACGCCTCAGTCACACTTGAATGTTAGCCACTAAGATGTCCATATCATCATCCATGTTTTAAGTAGTCTTTTTCTAAAACAGCACTTTAGTGTGCAGCTTTGAGGTACTGGAGATGAGTTGTAGTAGGGCAGAAATGCAGAGGAATATGCAAAATGTGGAAGGCAGATCTGGAAAAGGCAGATGTGCATTGAAAGAAGAACTCAGAAAAGGAGGCTACTGAGAAAAGATATATACAGAGGGAAACTAAACCAACTAAATGTATTAAAGGAGAAAATGAGGAAGAAACAAGAAAATATTTCATAAGAGACCTATTCTACAGCCAAAAACTAGAGAGATAAAAGCTCCTCTGGACCATGAAGAAGACTGTAGGAAAATGAACAGTAAGACCATGACAAAGAGAGAAACTAAGAAAACGTCAGGCTATGAAAACATCAGAGGTTGAGTGAGAATTCTGAGACAATAGTGAAAAAGCATAACATGAAATAAGGGCTGTTGAATAGGGAACAAATAAAACAGTGAAAGTGTTGGATAGAGGTTATGCTTCAAAAATTAAGGATGAAATTATTATATAGAAGAATGAAGGATATGAACTGAAAAGCTTACACAATGCATACTTTCATGTCACAAAAGGGTTTGAGGGTGATAGCAGAAGGAGATTATTATCTCAGGGGAATTTCTGGATGATTTTTTATGTTATTTTTTAGTCAAAATCCCTGGCTTGTCCTGGGGAATAGGTTGAGTCAAAAGTCTTCCTTATTTTTGTCCTAGGGAGCAGCTCGATCGAGGAGGAGTGATTCAGTAGACAGACCCACTTTAAGAATGATGCTTATAGATGACATTAATGCGATGGACTAGAGAGGGCTTGCAGGATTGCCTTAGCCTTTGCATAAGGAGAAATCAGGTTTACTTTGGATTCGATCGCAGAGTTGGGGACAAACATGCCCTTTCAGACAACCTTTCAAAGCAGGGCCACTCACTTGCCCTGGATCATGGATCAGCCCCCAGGCAGACCATATTGTTTTCACCTTATCTTGGAAAAAGTTATCAGTTGTTGGCTGTCAACAGGGACTCATGATGCATCCTGCAGCAAACATGATGCAACCAAGGTCAGAGGTAGAGCTAAAAGGGAGGAAAAGGAGGCAACAATACAAACCAAACAAACAAAATGGGGGGGGCGGGGAGAAATGAGCTAGTCTGAGATACAGAAGCCAGCTAAGTAGTAGAGATGGGAGAAAAATAAAAAATAAAAATGAAAAAAATTAGAACAGGTTAAAAATCACAGTAAAAGATAGTTAATTGCACATTGTCATTGAGTTGCCCTGGGAATAGACAACTGTCATAATCACGTGATGTTCTTCTCCCAGAGGGTGGTGGAGCACTGGAACAGGCTCCCCAGGGAGGTGTCCCGGCCCCAGGCCTGACAGTGTTCAAGAAGAGACTGGACAATACCCTCAGACACATGGTGTGAACTGTGGGGTCATCATATGCAGGAACAGGAGTTGGACTCGATGACTCTTGTGGGTCCCTTCCAACTCAGGACATCCTATGATTCTATGCAACCATTGTTTTTTTAATCACAGATCTATAGAAAATGTCAATATATTAAACCAGCTAAAATTTACTAACAAATTTTCTACATAAGGTAAAAATGCAGTCTCTGCTGTTCCCCTAAAGCCAAGGAGTAAATTTGAAAGGTGCAGCAATCAGTGTTACGGTCAGTTATGAAAAACTTCAGTGAGTGTCTAGCTCACATGAACCTAAGCAGTGGTCTGTCTGCTGTTTCGCTTCCTTTTACCTCAAAATTAGAAAATAGGTACTGAAAGGCTGGACCAAGAAACTTATACCCATCCTGTCATAGCAATTCACAGAAGGAACTTCAGTTAGTTGAAACATTTACCGGAATCACAATGTTAAAAATATAAATACAGCAATAATATTTAACAAAACAAACAAAAAAAAGCTTTTGAAAATGTATTTACACTATGAAGTCATTTAGGTGACAAATAAAATAAAAGCCCCAAAATTTCTGAACCTTGGGAAGAGCAGAAAAAAATCTGAAATGCAGAAACCATCTGTGGCTTTGGTTACGTTAATATTTTTTTTCTTTTTTTTTACGAAAGGAAAATCATTCAAGAGCATTTTTTCTGATGGGAAAAATATTTACATCACTGTTTAGAGCCTCTGACTTTTTAAATGAGAAAGCACAGAACCATACTGTAAGTTTGTGTTACCAAGTAAACACCTAGTTTTAAAGACAACATTGAAAAGAAACTAATGAAATTCCAAGGTGTTCTAGGATGGCTGTTTTATTCTGATCAGTGGTAGATTGCACTATTGACCAAGTGTCAGACAGAGAGCGATACAGTGATTGAATAAAAGTGTATACGTAATCAGAGCAGAGAACTTTGCCAGGACTAGCTCTGTTTCTTTTCCTGTAATACAAAGAGAAACCTTCTCTTTTTTCCCCCTTTCCCTCTCTTTGCCATCCACACCGTCATTCTTCTGTAGAGTGCAAACACCTTTCCATTCACGCCCTCCTTTGTTTCTGTTACTGTCCCCAGAAAAAGTAATGCAAGGTGCCCTAGCTGTAGACACTGATGAAATATTTGCAGACCAGATATTAATCAGTTATCTGTTCCGTAGGTGTGAGATGTGATGAGGATGACAGAGAATCCTGCTTTGCAGGCCTTAAGTAATCTGAGCCAAAGATATTTAGATCTGTCTTCAGACACCGCAAATCAGTTATTATGGGAGGGGAAAAGCCCTTGGGAAGCCTACCTTGAAACATATTTCAAATGCCAGGGGACTTGCATGAATATGGGGTAATGAATGAAATTCTGATTGCAGAAAAATCACTTAGGGACGTGCCTGCTGTTGCATGCCACGGCTCTCTATGTAAACCCTAAATGCTTAATGATGCAAAGTTTTGTACTGCAGATTTTGTAATGCATTCTCTCCCTCAAACTGCTTTTTTTTCTCTTGGACAGGGAGGGTGTCGGGTGGAATACTAGTTTTGTCTGCTGGAAAAAGATAAATAATTCAGCAGCTGCTGTGATGGTTTAATAGCACACAAGACCAGGTGTGAAGGAAGTAAACTTCTCACAGGGGTGTGAGAGCTACCCTAACAGAGAAGCAACAGCATGTCTGTGGCTAAGCTGTTGCCAAGTCTTAAGTAATATATATTAACTTTCCAATAAGAAATGTCTCTGTCATTCCATCTAGGCTTTATTATGCAGTTCTTTGTTAGGATTTTGCTTCAGTTGAGGGAATTTCTTTCCTGTTGGACACAGAAAGACTGGGCTCTACATATCTTTTCTTAATATTTGGCACTGTCATACTATGATGGACAACATAGCTTAAACCAGAGCTTCAAGATCCATCTGCATCTTCTGCTCCTTTGCTTTTTTTCAACTGTTTTTACCATCTAGATATTGAGGGTTCCTTTACCATTCCTGTCCCGAATGTTTGGGTTCATATGGCTGGACATCACCCACCTCAGGACTGGCCCTACAGAGCTTCCCATCCACGCAGGGTTGAGCCATCTCAGTCAGGTTGTGTGACACCTAATCGCCTTGTCAGGCTCAGACTGCTCAGAAGACAAAATATGCTCCAATTTTGCTCTCTTATTCTATTATTTCTTTATTAGAGGGGTGGAGATGGGGTGGGGGGAGGGGGCGTGGAAAGGAAGGCAAATTCAGAAATTTCAGCTACTCAGAAGAAAGAGAGGAAGAAGAAAATATTGTAGAAGGAAAAGGGGACATTTTTCCATATTAGGAAAGGAACAGCGCCCGTATGGGGCAGGTACACCATCACAACTCTTACTGATCACTATTGAATCTTTTTACTAAACTAAAACATTAACAATTGAAGGCTCGATTAAGAAGAATTCAGTGTTTCTTGCTACATTTGTCTATATGAAGGAAAAGACATTTTCTGAGGAATCTATCACCATTTTTCAGGCAGTTCTAGCTTTCATATTCAAATGCATAATGGAGACTTATTTCCCAAATAAAACAATATTTTTTTTTCCAAGTCTATATCACTGACCAGTCACAGAAAAACTTCTTTTGTTTTGATGAATAAATATGTGATCTCTGTTTTACAGACTGAAAAAAACAAAAGAGTGTAAAATTGAAGCCATCTGCTTCAGACAATGACAAGAATGCTGGCCAGAGAGCAATACCTGTTGCCCAAATCTGTTGCTAAATTGCTAGTCCACAGCAATTTACACTGTATGCCCACAGTTTTATTTTTCAGTACATCTTTCTATCCAGCACCCAAAGTAAAAGTCTTGTGATCATTTCAGTGGCATGCTAATGCTGAAAATGCTAGAAATACCTGTGACAAAAGCAAAATACTTGATTTCTATAATTCAAAGGATATAAATACAACTAATATGATTAAACCAGACTGAGATTTCCAGAAAGGCTGTTCCATCAAGATAATATGAGTTCCTATATTTCTCATCATTGCTAGAGACATAGGAATGGAAACAATAGATTTGTTTATGCTGTCACTAAAAGATGAATTTAGGTGAATCATAAAAAAGACAGATGGGCATTTATCTGAACTTCTAAAAAAGATCAGAATCACTGCATTATCACTCACTGTGTGGATATATGAGCAAGTGAATTCCCATGGCAAGAACTATCACCAAAAAACAAGCTTTAAACACAAATTGAGGCAGCTAAGAAAAGTAAGTATCCAGAGTATTAAGTACCAGTTCTTACAGCTGACAGACAACTATAATCTAACATTAGCACAACTACAATCAGTGAATCAGAATTTTTCATCTACATTATTTGTTCCATTTGATTACATGACAAGTATTCATTTTCATGTCTGTACCAGATCAGCACAGAATTGGCCCCATATTTCAGTGTAACCCTATTTTGTTTGATTTTTGTTATTGCATGTACAAACTGTAAGAGAAATTTACCGTATGTTTTCCCTTGGTACAACCCCTAAGTATTTTTAAATACAACATATTTACTTACCCTACCAGGAAGTCAAATATACCAGGGACTGTAGAGAAGAAAACAATGGATGGTGACCCTCTGCAAATGTGGCAAATATTGCAATGTTGCCACTGTTGGTGTCTCCTAATCTGAATGGATATAGGGGTTTTTGTTCTAAAGAGCAGCTTCTGTACCTCTACATCCAGCTCAAATTAATTTTACCATGCATGGACTTTGCCCAGGAACATCCACACAAACAATTTATTTCTTACACTAGTGCTCAGAAGTATCTACCAGTGTATGAAAATGGTAAATATAAATCCAATTTCTATTTTATTATTCTAATTTAATAACTTCCATTTCACTGTCACCAATGTCATCCACTTCTACTGTGATCCCTTAGCAAAAGTGAATTGTATAACTTAATCGGGGAAATGAGTGGTTCCACTAATTTTTTATTCCAAGGTAGGGCAATGGGTAAACAAACATTTAAATATATGTAAATATTATATTGAAAGTTGTACATTATGCCAGAAAACAAGAAAAAGCGTTGAGAAATACATTGGGTCCAGTAAAAGGCGGATAACACAGCCCAGGCATTTTTCTTATTTTTTCTGGCAAGTTTCAGAAGCATTGCACTGAAAGTGAGATTTTTTAATGTTTGGTTTTTAGGTTTTTTTTTCAAGGAAAAAAAAAAAAAACACGCAAGAAAATTATGTATCTAAGCCTGTGAGACTTTAATTAGGAGCATAGGGGAAGAAGTTGAATATCAATTTAAACTTTAATGTGACCCTCTACCAAGGAGTAACCAACCTCTTTGTATGGATGTTCAAGGGCAAGCATCTAATTTCTACTAGTGTCAAGGACAGGTAAAAATTTCAACCTCTCTCTACAATAAGTGTTTTCTCCATAGACATGAGTATCGTCAGGTCCAAGGCAGACTCCATGTGTTACTGACTGTGTAATGGGCTGATGCCAAGAACCTATTCAACACTATCAGCACTTTCCCATACAACTCCAAGCAAGTCTCTTCATGTATATGTGCCTCAGTTTCCCCATCTTCAAAATAGCTGCAATATTTATTGTGTTAGAGCAATATCATGAGGCTGCTGTCGCACTGGTAAGTGGCTTAGAGATCCCTGGATAGATGCTGACTTGGCATGTAAGTGTATATTTACAAATGAAGATGTATTCTATTGTTATGAATATTGCGTATTACAGGCTACTTGCATTATCAATTTAATGTACACGAAGACTCAATCAAAGCTGTTTAAGACCTTGAAAAAGACGCTACTCTGTGTACATTCTGATAGGCTAAGTGTTGATTCAGCCTACACACACACACAAATATCTCGAGTCATTAAGGTCTAGCTTTTTTTAAAAACAGTTTTCAAACTTTCAAAAATCCTTTCTATGTGTGATCTCTGAGTTGCCTTCTACATTTGAAGCTGATAAAATGCAGGAATGTTCACATTCATGAGACAATAGCTTTGACTGAATGCTGTAAAATGAAATAGTCTCTTTCAGTTTTTCCTTTCAAAAGGAAAATTGCATAAATAATACATTTGGGCCTTGCAATACAAAACAAGCACAATAGCTACTTTACAGCTTTCATCAAAATGAAGGCCATCTTTTTCATTTATATTATGAAACTGGTAATACAATATCATCATCTCCGATTGGCTGAAATCATCTAGATGGTGAGCTCTCCTTTCCAGATAATGCCACTTGGTCCCTATGTCAATGGAATGTGTAATGGTGGGACATATAAGACAAATTTTTTGTCATTGGTTAGCAATGAAGCTTAAAAAAAGTAATAATGGAGATTTATTGAGGAATAAGCAATGCTTCCCAGTGAAAAAGAGTAAGACATGTATCTGAAATGTTTCTGTGCTCCTTGTCAATATTTTGCTTTTATAGTTGTGCGCCTTTGCATTCTTAATATGTTCTGTTTCAAAGAGGAAAGGGTATGTAGTGTATGTAGCTTAATCTCAGAAGGACCTTATGATAAAAGCTATATCCTTAATTTTCTGTTTAACATTACATAGACTTCACTCCATCAGACAGAAACACCCAAAAACCATTTAGGAGATGTCACAAAAGGTTAGGTAGGAGTTCTTTCATGCTCCATTCCCACCACCATCCTGAGGGCCCTTCATCTGCTCCCCACTCTCAGCTGAAGCTCCTTCTTCGACAGATATCTTTGTGTTCTCCACTCACTGTATTTCTTGCCTTTCATCTATCGTCCTCAGTCTTGGACCAACACTGAAACTGAACCAAACATGAAGTATGACTAATCAGACAAATCTATTCACAGTCATCCTTAGGGAATTCTCAAGCCCTCGTGGCTACAAATATTTCACATTTTCCTAGCTCTTTCCGGTGTCATAAGAAATATGACATCATGTCTGGGTAAAGAATATTTTCTTTCGTATGATAAATGCTCTACCCTTCATTTTCTCTCTCAGTTGTAGTGGTATTCTTTACTTCTCAGATATATTCAGAAATTACACATCCTGAGCTGATTTTTCTCCCTCAGAATGGCCTTTCATAATACAGTAGGCACCCAGAACAGAAACCAAAGCAAAACCATATGAAGTTTTTATATGCCAGCTGAGACAGACACTTGGCAGAGCCACCTCTTTGACTCCAGAGATTATGTATACAAGAAGCAAGGACATTGTTACAGTCCTGGCAGTTGGTGTTTTCTAACAAGTTTAGTTCCAGTCTAGTTCTTCCCACAACGCAGTCCACGGGAAACAAGAGTAAACCGCTAAATAGAGAACATTTAATCAACCTTTCCCAGACAGCTGTCTGCTGAAACTACACATCTAAATGGCATGACAGTACAAAAGTCAGCTCAGAATGGGCAATATTTTGTTCTTGGCATGGATAGTTATGTCAGTCCATCTTGTATGTTTGCTAGGTCTTCCTTAGTCAGCGAGTACATGCAGAGTTGCCTTTGTAAATCCCTAGTTTTTGCCCAAGGTCTTTGACTACACCTCCTCCAGACCTCGAAGGGATTCACTGTAGTAAGAAGGACCATTGATCTATTCAGAGACCAGCCTAACATGTTAAGTTATAACAAGACCTATTTGACTCATGTGAGAATGTTTTGTCCCTTGCCATGCCATGACTTTTCTGTTTCTAAAATGGAATTTGGCTGCTCTGGGAGTGTTTTGAGCACGACTTGTCAATTTTTATCCACAGCATTATGCCAGCAGATGTTGTTTAACTAAACCCCAGTTGTGTTTGAGATGGGAGACTATGCTACTAAACTTCCATGGTTAGTGCAAACCCTACTGAGTGCTCTGTTTCTTCTGCACTTAATCACTCTCTCATTGATTTACAATTCTATTTTCTGCAAGGACAGATTTCCCTTGTTCTGTTTATTGAATTCAACAGTATGGGTTCATAATCCTTCTCCTTTCTCATTTTAACATGAGAGAGAGTAGAAGTCTATATGAAGCTTCTCACTTTCAAGCTGGGAGCTTTCATTTTTGTAGCAAAATGCAGTTGGAACAGAAATGCATATCTTAATGTTATATAGTTGTATTTTCCCCATCAGACGAACAAATCCAAACTTTCTATGCAGGCACTAATTTGAAGCATTCTAAATCCACATCTGGAAACTGAAAATTGATACATATCTTCTGGGCAAAGCTGCAGCTATTAGATGTTACTTGAATGCCAAGGTCAACCATTAAAATTATTCCCGCCTCCACATCATTATAATATTGTACTACAAATGTCATCAGGATTGTGACATGGATTGTAAGATTATAGCATTAATTTTCAGCTGGTCTGCAATTATATTTCTTTCACTGTGGAAGTGTTAGCTCTGATTTGATGAAGAATAATGCTGTGTCAGTACCTGGGCAGGAGACTTGCAGAGGAAAGATCCCGGGTACTGAGAATTCACCAGGAGAACCTTGTCCCTTGAAAAAATCATCTGGGTCCAGATCAAGTATTGGCGTGTACCTGTTGTATAAAACTAAGGCATTTGTGATCAAATAGGCCATGGCCCATTTCACAAAAGGTACTTTCAGCACATTTCTGGCTCTGTAGATATTTTTCCTATATCTCACTGGACACAGCATTGCTCACTCTTCTTGTATCAATCCCATGTCCTACTGCTTACCTTGCAGCCATTTCTTGCTTCCTTCTCTTTTGCCTTTGCGACTTAGGGCTTACCGCTGGATTAGTTAGCTGAAGTGGTCACTGAGCACTTTCTTGGAATTCTCATGGGTTAGTTTTCCTTCATCCCAGTTCAGAACACACACAAAAAAGAAACGTGCAAACCTTTTCTACTAAGCTGAACATTACCAGAATACTCCTCACCAAGTCAGACTGGCATGCTGCTGCAGCCAGCCCCACCACCCAGTGTGGTGCAGAGGTAGCATGTCCTGGTTCACTTCGCTCCAGCTTTTCCTCTGGGCTCGGCCATTTGCAGATGCTGTCCTGAGGTGGCTGTGGCAGCAGAGACCAGGGCACCAACATGGGCATTTCCCTGTGAGCTTTAGTCATTTCTCCTTGTCCAAAAGCTTTTTCAAGGTCCACTCTTATCAGAAGCCCAACAGTAAACTGCCACCAGACAGGGAGTTGGCTGGGAGTAGTCAATGCCCTTGGGGTAGAAAAAAGAAGAGGTCTTTGAAGACTTGTTTTCAACAGTATCTAAGCATGTGGACTTGACCGTTCTGCCTGTTGTTAAACAAGTACGATTTTTTTCCTAACCTTATACTTCTGATATAATAACACGTAATGACTATGTCTCTGTCAAGGACAAAACGAGTCCTCGATTCAAGGAGTAACCTTGAGAGAAAGTTCAGCGTGGAGGGTAGATACTTCACGCCCAGTGAAAGGAAGTGTTTTTGCAATCCACTGCACAAGCAGCTGTGTGAGAACCACTTATTTTTCAAGAAGGAGGAAAAAAAGTTTTCTTGTTTACCGAACTCATAGCAATGTTATCACTCCCAGGTTTCTCTCAGCTTGTGCTAACTCAGTGAAAAGGGAGACTGCAAGGCAATAGTAAAATACACTTCCTACTTTTGTACCATATGAGCTCTTTGGAGTAGAGATTACATCCTGCTAATACTAGTTACATACCTCCAACTACTGCTACTACTTATTCACCACCTCCTATTGTCCCAAAATGATTAACAGCAGTTAGCAAGGTCTCCTCTAGAAATACCAGATTTGATTGTGTAACAGCTAGGAGATGAGAAGACAAATATCTTAACTACCACACACTTGTTCTTCCCATACCTCAGGAACATCTTTTCCTAAGGGAGAGGCCAACCTTGGGGGGTGCAGAGGAAGTATGTCACAAAAGAAGAGCTACATCAAGCTAAAATCTTAGCGTTAGCGTAAGAAAATCCTGGGGAGTTGGTATTTATAGCATGCAGTCAGCTCACAGAGAAGAGAAATTGTATCTCAGCAGAACAAAACTGAATGCATGTCGAAAACAGTACATTCTGAAAAGCACACAAAACCTGTAACACAACAAATATTTTATTACGCCTTGCCTCATAGGTTTTCAACTTTTCTGTTGTTGCATACATCCAAAAATACTATCTAAACAGTACATTTATACCACAGTGCTTTAGTGTGCAAGTTCCTAGCAAGTGAGGCCTAGGCACAACCCAGGTTCAAAGTACAAGACCATAAATTGTGCCAAATCTCTGCTTGCGGGACCGTCTCAGAAAAGAGCCATAAAGCACTGGAGCAGCAAGGAATAAGTAACCCTAACCCTAGGGTTAAGAAAAAGGGAGAGAAGGAGTTGGCAGCGACCCCAGAGAGCAGGCAATGATTCCTGGAGGCACCTGGTTAGAGGTTAGATGGCCAACAGGTGATGCAACAGCAGATGTTCAGGGAGAAGTCAAAAGGTAAGAAGGATGCAATGGGAGTGAGACTTGACATCAAAAGGCAGAAACCACTGACCTAGCAGAGGACCATCTTTTCAGAAATTATTTCTCAGTCTCTTTAGTGGATTTACAATCTGCAGCTTTCTTCGGCTTTTCAACTCCAAGTATGCAAGCTTCTTGTTTAACAGCAGGCAGAACAGACAAGTCCACATCTAACAAGATTAAAGCCTCTTGTCCTTAGACACTGCAAAAAACAGGCCTTCAAAGGAACAAAATCTGTTACTTCTATTAAAAGTATTAAGTATGGAAGGTATTATGCTTTCCCCATAAGTTTCATTCGTTCATTCATTCATTCAGCTTTGACACTGCTCTCTCCAATTGGTAAAGAAATTTTTAAGACGTTATATAGATAGCCTCATGAATAGCCTCAATCGTTTCCCTCTCTGCTGCCTTAACCCACCTGGTAGACCTGGGTGGTCATCTTGTTATTATGGAACACTTGCCAGCTAAGTAGAATTCCATCCACTCTTACAGCAAAAGGTGCAGATATCAAAGCCCTAATGGCAACAGGTACATCTCAGAACCCAAAGGTGGAGAGAGATTGCATCCAGTCCTTCCAAACCTCTCACCTTCCACCAGCTAACACAAAGGTGGATTTAATCTACACTGCAGTCTCTGTGCTTTAATTCCCTTGGCTCCTCAAAGATGACACAGGGTAACCCTCTTCACAAATGTTTCCCATTACACATCATGTGTTGCTTCAGAAAGAGCTACTGAGGGTGTTCAGTGACTATCGATACCTATTTCTGAAAATCTGTGAACCCTTCAAGCTAAGATAGTTGATTTCACGGCCTCTGTCAATTTAGTGATGCACAGAATATTCTGACTGAATTTTGTACCTCTTCACCTTTGCTCTAAATTCCTGCAAAGTAAATGGGTTTTTTTACTACATATACATTTTTAGCTTATGTATTTTCTATCATATATTTTCATACCTAAAATCCACATAAATTATATTAGAATTGCACACGCTGGACAGAGAGATCATTATTACCGATATTGCAGTTCGCATCACATAAATCTGTATGCACAGGCAATCTCTGTAGCCAGTACCCAGAGACTAGTTCAGGGCAGGAGTGCAAATCTGGTTCTCAGCCTTTGGTGGATCCTCCAGGGCTCCTTGACTCTGGAGGATGTCCACAGAGAACAGTCATTCAAAAAATTCAAAACAGCAAAAGCACCCACTGACAATGAATTAGTTCTTGAAACTGATATCAAACATCATCCCCATCATTCCACAAACCAACAGAAACCCATGGACTACCTATGCCAGCTTCACCTGGGTTGCCATAACTTCACCTCACCCCTATTTTCTTCTAAATGTGTAGGTCATTCAACAAAGATGAGAGACAGATAAAGACACAGGCAAAGAGTCACTGTTGTGAGCTATCTGAAACTGAACTGGGCTAAATTTCTGGGCGGCTATATATGTGGTTAGTGCATGAGCAATAGCATGAAGCTTTTTTACTTTTAGCCTTTGTTCTCACAATCTTCCAGACTCTTTAGAGATGTGCATCACGACGTCAAAGGTAAAAACCTATCCCATTCAAGCAAATGCCCACACTGAATATATGCCATCATAACACATCAAGTAGAAGGGCAGAAAAGAAGTGGGGATATACTCAAAAATCCAAGATTTTTTTTAAAAGATAGAAGGGACATCATCTCCTTCTGTTCCCCTAGTTATCTAATTTTTAAATAGGAAGGAACTTCTCTCCACTTATTCTGAAAATATGTTGATATTCTCTATTTATCTTCCTGCCTTTGCTGTGAGTGACTGAAAATGGTTCACTGAAACTTTCAGGTGAAAATCTGTAACCATTTGCTTTAATACTTTTATATAAACCCCACCTCATTTTCTGTATGGAGCTCAATACATCAGCCATCTTCACCCACAGCTTGCAGAAAAGATTGGAGGCCAGTTTGTACATCAAAAGTATGAAAAAATTAACAAGCAAGAAATTAAGTTATTAAAACTCACCAGATTTTGCCCAAAATATTTCATCATAATACTTCACTCTATCTTGCAGCTCTAGACCACAAAGCACCTTGCACAGCATGATAAATTACATTATCTTCATTTTACAGGTGGGAAACTGAGGCATAGGAAAGCAAATAGACTTTCTCAATGAATTGATGATATAAAACTTATTTTCTGACTCTCAGTCTGGCAGCCTGTTCAACAGACTATCCTGTTTTTAATTCCTATCTGAAAAGGGTGAAAGAAATAAATGTGGTGTTATGTTAGCTTTTGCAAATCCATTTTCCCTTAGCATCAAGACAAAAAAAGCAAGAGTCCAATGCTTAAAATAGTTAAAAATATTAAAGCACGCAAGAAGACTATTCAGTTGCATTTACAGCTGGCAGGAGACTCTGGCATCCTATTTTTATTTTATATTTTTTATAGCTAAAGATTTCATTGTAGTACCTGGATATCATGGTAGTTTGCCGACAAGCTTGTAGCTTCAAGTACTCATTTCCAAGCCAACTGTATTTGAAAACAATGTTTGGCACTGAAAATAAGCAGAGATATAAGAAAAATATTAAAATCGCTATGGGAGTGACAGGAAAAAATGGAGTGAGACAGATTCCTCCAGCCTGATCCTTTATGATTCTTTTCTAGTTATTGAGTATATAAATTTCAATCCCCTAGTACAGCTGAGGGGGGAGAAAAATACATGATTATCATATCACTCAAAGCTGCACAACTTTAAAATCAGCTCCAATATAAATTCACTCTCTATAAAATGACTTTTAATATTCTTTTCCTTAACATAAGTATTAAATTTTGTATGATTAAAAATTTATTTACTCTCTCTTCCTTAATTTAGATTTTTATTTGCTATTATTTCCATTCCCATCTGATCTCAACAAAATCTGTCTGTACATTATGGCAAGAGCGTACCACTAGCTGTGACACATTGCTGGGCTTTGAAAGCTAAGCCTTAAAGCAAATTAAAAGTGACCACTCCAACCTGGTGGCTCAGACAACATGCATTATACTGCTGTTTCACAAAGGGGGAAAAGAGAGGTACGAATCCTTTTCCTGGGTTAGGTATGTGTCAGGGAGCTATATGTCTACAGCAAGATCCTGTTATCTAATTTACATTGTGACCAATCGGAATTTTGTCATATTAATTCACCTGTCTTAGATGATTTGCTACGTATTTGAGATGCTGCGGCTATGACCCTGTTCTTTAATAACTCGCAAGGTCTGGATGTGTCCCAAGAAAAGTAAATAAAACAAAATAAAATAAAGTGAACTTCAGCCAAAATTATGTTCACTCAGAACACCACATCTGAATACTCTTCTCTCCAAGATAAGTAGTTCAGACTGTGTACCAATTAAAAAAATAAAAAAAAAAAAAACAAAACTTATATGACTCATGATAAAATATGGGAGAGTAAGTGTTGACAGAAACATAGCCATAACCACCAGTATGCATAGCACTATCCTTTAAAATCCACGTTAGTTGCTTTGTGAAATGACCTGGGTTTTGTCAGTACCTGTGTTTTTCCTGTTGTTCTCCTCTGTAAAAATAAATTTAATTTTTTGGTTTTTATATATTTACAGAAATGTAAGTACATAGGAAAGTTGGAGGTTGAGTTTTTCATCCAGTATCATACACCTATACTAAACACTGTAAATTCTTGCAATCAAGAAACATAAAGAAGCTAAGCACCACAATTTTGGTACAGTACAGACACATATATATATTAAACCATACAGTAATGTCTGCCTTCTCAGCAAGCTGATGCCAAAGCTGAATCTTAGAAAAACAAACTGGAAGGGACTCCCTCCACTGCATCCATCCCGTTTTGTCAGGACACATTGCATGCCCTCAACCCCACAGCACGTTTCTGGCTTTTTGAAGTTAACCACCCAAAAGGTCACTTGCAGCAGATATGATTGGAACAGTGTGGCAAAATGAAACATTTTGCTGACAGCCCGTTATCACTGCAAAGAGCTGATGGAAGACATCAGCTTTCCTTGGCAAAGCCCCACCAATGGAAAAACTGCTTTCCTGATGGCCTTTTTCACCTTTCCAGTCTCTCTGCACCTTTTGGCTGTTTGGCACCACAGCTCCAGAGCATAATGGGCCATAAGTCCTCATGATCCAAAGAAAACCATGTGAATAACTGTATTTTACAGTGTGCCATCAGTCCCCCAAAATGAAGAAATAACAGTCTTTGAAATCCACCTGAACTGAAACGGTTAGCTTGAACACATTGGCATGTTATTACACCTATCGCAAAGTATGTGTTTCATGAAAGTGTAGGAGAGGATATATCTCGTCCAGTATCACATGTCCACCGGTAGTCTGTCAAGCAGAGGAAACTATCATACTTCCTAGATATAGTGTCCCAGCTCCCACTTTCCCCACACTGGTGTCTCCACAATTCATAGATGGTGTAGATTTTCTTTCCATGAACTCGTCTAATTGATTTTTGAATGCATGAAAGCTTTGCTGTCTACCACATACTGCAGTAATTTTGATCAGCCCTTTACAGCTGTGAAAATTTGGGCTGTAAAACTTCACCTAGATGCCTGTTCCAGAGTCCATCACTCTAACCTGGATGGCCCAGCATGGCTGGCTGACACATCACTGGCCTTCTGCCCCCTTTCAAATCTTACCATAAAAGATTTAAACATATTCAGTAGAAAAGTCCAATTTTGAAATACTAAAGACCTCCTCTAAATGGAATAGCTTTTCTTGCACACCAGGAAAAGGGTCCATATTAAAAAGCCAACAACGTCTCTGCTAGAATAGCAGCTCACTCAAGTCCCAATAAAGATCATCAAGAAAAGCCCAATTTGAAGTCAATGTCCACCTTTTCATCTTAATATAAGCAGATTTGGCTTATCATCTCTATGTACAAGTAATATCAGATTTGTCATGGGTCTTTATAGAAGATATATTTTAAGCCCTCTAAACTGCATGAAAAACCCAAGGATTATTTTTGAGAGCTATGCTCTTTTGCTTTCACTGATCACTGTTAGACCAAATCATAAAGGCTGAACTACTCTTGCCAGCTTTATTGTTTGCACATATTTTAAATGAAACTTTTATTCTATTTGAAAATACTTTAATGTTATTTTTCATGCATCTTTTTTCCTCTATAAGAGTGTTGTAAGAAATTAGTTTGACAAACACTTGCACGAATGGGCAATATACACATTGATTTACTATGTCAGGGATGCTCCTGAACAAGGGGCAAAAAACCAGTTCTCTTCCAGCCCTTGAAATTTAGTTAAAATGTTAAGTGAAAATAAATTAGAATGTTTAGTAGTACAAGTGTTTATATGCATCCAATCCAACAGAAGATACTTTTCTTTCATGGTAGTTAGTTTTTTAGACTAATAAAGTACACAGGCCCTCTTGAGGCGAACATGTACAGTTTTTGGTATCACACAGGTAGATAACAATCCTCTTCCATTGTTCGAAAGTACTCAGGTTATTCAGGCTATACTGTATGCTCCTTATATATATATTCCAACAAATAATGCATGACCTACTCTAGCCTCCTTTCAGTGTAAGTAGTTTCACTATCGCTTTTGTGCAGTCGCCACATTCTACCTCTAGCATTAAACAGAAGACAACACCTGGCTGGCTAGAAATTGCTTTGGTTCCTGGCACAGTTCTATATCATGGTAATGAAATGACAGCTTTCCCCACTGAAATACTTCTAGGATCATACCAGCAACAGCAATGATTACACTACCTTCATCCACAACTACCATTCACAGATATAGCACAAAAGTGTATACCACTAATACAAATGCAAATGGCTTTTAAGACACCCGACTCCTACCTTCATCTCTGCCTCTGAACTGTGCCATGAGCTTGGACAAATCACTTCAACTCTAAGATTCTTTCCTTCCTCTCGTAAAAGCATTGTTACATGGGGTGTCTTGAACAGTGGTCAAACGTCCTAAATTACATGGCAGTGACATAATAATATTTCAGTGACAGTGTTTTCCTGAGCTTGAAAATGGAGGCAATTCAAGCCTAAGCAAACAGCATAATGAGGGGGCCGTAGGAAGGAAACAGTGCCCTTGTGTTGAAACGCTATATGAATGTGTTTACCCTAACATGCCCTTGGAGAGGGCCAACAGCAAGCCAAGTTCTCTAGGAAGCAACCATACATTGAGCTACCAGATTTGCCATCAGAAACAGCACAAGTTGACTCTTCTGGATGGGATACATAAATGGCAGGGATTAAGACAGAAAGAATGTTGGCTAAAACTACTGTCAAATTTCTGCATCCTCTATACACACACACCAAAAATGGTGGATGCAGTCAGCTGCTGGATGACACACTCATCACCAGCAGCCAAAAGACAAGACATTGTGCATGTCACAACACGTTTGTGTCAAAGCCATGTAAACGAACATTGCAGCTCCAGTTACAGTATCTGTAACTTGTCTTGTTTGCAGAAATGTTTCGTTTTCATGTCCTTTATTGTATGTTTTGATTGAACGACTGTATAATATGGCTTGCATCTCATTCTCCAAGTCGACTCTGGTCTTCCATCTTGTTTGCTGCGTACTCATCATATTACTTTTAAACATAAAGCCAGAGAATCACTCTTAGTCACAGTGAGACAAAAAGGGAGAATAGGAAAACCAGTTCAAATTTTTCTGACAAAAGTAGGTGCAGAGCACTCCTGCTCCCAACTCACACACTCACCAGTGCTGCCTGGTATCTAATTGCAGAAGGATTTCTCCTCTGCGGGTCTGGAAGCTTCAGCACAGCTGAGAGCTCTTCAGGTTGATGCCTAATGGCGCTGCAACTTTCCTTAATGTTTACTCTCCCAGTTTAAAGACAATTATCAGCACTGCCTCCACACATGCACACATTTTGCTTACACAGGTGTGCCAGTAAGTCACTGGTGCAACCTTCCCACTGCACGCTGCACTCCCATCACTTCTCCTTGTGGTTTGGTGACACAGGTGCATTACCTGACAGCACAGACCACACTCACCTGGCGTCTTCTCCCAGCCCATGGGGAGATGTGGCCTGCTGAGAAGCAGCAAAGTAGTCAACCCCTAGAGTGCAGCTTTCAGTGGGAGCATCCATCTCCATCTTTTAGGGACAAATTAGGATCTCTTGAGGTGCATGTAAATGGATGCACTTCTACTCAACAAATTGACAAATTACAATATAATAGCAAAAAATGTTGACTGGAGGAATTTAAAATACAAGTACAGTATGATATTAAATATTGCATTGTCTTACCAGTGTAGGGTATGATGACAGATAATAGATGAATTTTTAAAGTTCAGTCTATCTACCTACCTATAGCAACTATCTCAGCGTTTACACCATGGTCATCACTGCTTTATCTAGGGAACTATCAGAGCAGTTGTGAATTTGGGAGCTAAAAGGCCTCACTTTATCTCAAAGGTCATGTGTATGCTATAAAAAAACCAGGTATGCAGTTCTATAAAATCTCCAGATTAAAAAGCACATCTGTTAAAACAAAACACCTGTGCAGATTCACGTTTTCTGCTGTATACGCTTGCTCCAACCTTACTGCAGGGACACAGCTGAGCTGTGCTTGAGAATATAGGTCCCATTAGTTGTAAGGATGCATTGAAAGCTAAGGATGTATGAGGTGACATTAAGGACACACCTTTATTAATTTAGGTAACTACTCTTCAGGCTGCTGTGCTGTTTCAGCTTATGATGTGCAAACAACCAAGAATAGCTTATCAGGGAAAGATGACCCATCCCTTGTCCTTAATGGGACACTCAGACAGAGAAAAGCAGGGAGCAGCAGTTCCCCATCCTGCAACAAGCAACCTCAGGCTCTCCTTAACCTCATCCATGCTCTCGTTTCAGCAATAGACTGTTGCATGTGACACAGGCCAGCCTTGCAAAAGTTCTTCTCGGAAATGCAGTCAAATTCCCATTGTTCGTAAAAAACGGGAAGGATTCTCGCATCTTCTCCCTTGTCTCATGAAGCTGGTCAATTGCAGAAGGGAAAAGTAAAGGAGAGGATTTTTTTCATGCAAATATTGCCCTCATCTTTTACAATATTTAGCAAACAGGCTTGACACTCAATAACCATTAGGTAAATGGGAATTTTTACTCATTTTATGGCTGTATAATCATACATAGGGAGGAAGAAAGTGACGACTCAAATGGAGAAGATATCAAGCAGATTCTGTTGCCTCTTAAAAGGGTCACAACTGCCTAACAGAGACATTCCGAAAAACCTTAATTTAATCTGCACCAATTATTAAAAAGTATCTGTATAGAAATTTGTTTGAAACCAATACTTTATGAACAAAAATGAGACCAATTTTCAGAAATACTAAGTCCCCATACTCCCAATGATTTTGTCTGGAGCTGTGGATGCTCTTCTTTTCTGAAAAATCAAGCCTTCGAAGTTCATGATATGGGAAAATAAAATGTCCACAAAAAACAAAGGGAGAAGTGCTTGTGTTATGACATTAAATTCTAGGTCTAATGTTGTGCTGGGAATAGTTATTTACACTGCTGGTAAATTTCATATCAGAAATCCTAGCCCTCTGAGAATACACTCTCCAGCACTCTGTCTTCCCCCCAAAAAACCCTAAACCACTGTAAACTTAACATTCCTATGCTTTTTTTCCATGCGTAACGTTTCATTAATTGTATTCATAAACGCCTACATATACGTAGATGTACAGGTGTATGCATAGAAATCTATGGCTATATATCACGTATAAAGTGGAAGTTTATGTGCAGACATAAACCTTATACTACTGAGACATCCACGTTTATCCAAGTCCAGTACCTGTTGATACCAAAAGCCAAATTTCAGACCACTTATTTGGCTAAGTATGGATTTAGGTTCCCTACTTCTCATACTCAGACTGTTTCCCAAATCAGGTAGCTGAGTCATGGAACCAATTAATTCTCGATGACCAAGAAAGCAATATAAATTCCTAGCAATATCACAAGATAATGAATTCACTTTGCTATAGGTTAAATATACATGATAGATTAGAGTGACATACCCAACTACTGAGTTATGTAATAATATTTTTGGTACCTGGGTAACTGTTAAAAATCCCCTTAGTTAATTAATTCAAAGTCACAGGGACTTACATTTCTAAGTAATCTAACCGCTTCTGAAATGTTTCCTAACTAAATTTGTCAAAATGCACGCCATTATAAACTTCAGCCAGCTTAAATCCTGAGGTATCTTTCTGATGTTTAAACAGCTGACTGTTTTACTGCTACCTATTTTAATGAAACTGTACACTCTGAAAATAACACTGTGGCAAAACATGCTAATTGCTAATGTTTGAGTTACCTCCTGAGATTGGCCATATATTAGGAGCCACTGTTTAGCAATGACTCAGTTGAATGCTGTACTTGATAGGGGCATTATGGAAATATAAAAGCCCAATGTTTGTTACTACTGACATGGCACTAATTCTGGACCTTTCAACACATTTAAAAATATGGAGTCCATTTTCAAAAGCAGTCTAACTCCATTCCCACTGAAATCAGTGACAGTAGGTCAGCACTTTATGTTTCCAAAAAATCTAAAATTGATGATCACAAAGGATGCACCTTCTAATGAGAAGTTCCCCTCTGATCCTTCGTACAACTTGGATCACTAACCCCATGATCATAATGTTACTCTCATGTTCTTGTGGGGCTCCAGTCTTTAAATAACCACCAGCTGAGGCTGTAACAAACTTCAATTATTAAGTTTCTGAAATCTATCACTTTATTTGGAGGAGCATGTTAATAGACTCCACTACTGATTTTACTTACTTCACAATTCTATATCATGCAATCATTATAATTACAGCATATACTGTGATTCTATCTAAAGTTCCAAATACACAGCTCCCAGTAGAGAGAAAAAAAATGCAAAGGACATTTCATGCATCTTCTGAAGTCTATAAAGTAACTGTAGCTGTTTAATATAGTAAAACTCCAAGTATCTAAAGCACTCTGGTAGTGAGTTAACGCACCCATAGGAATACCTTGAAGCATCTTCATTGTTTTGCATTAGATACCTATATTGCATAGTAAGATCTCCAATAAAACAAGACACTATGCAAGAGGTCTGCTAATGTCATGAGAGAGCGCTTATTGTCAATGAAACAACCTTGTTGTTTTCATGAAACTAGACTGCTCATAACACAGTGTGAACCTACAGATGATGTTTTTAATGTTGGTTGGGTTTTTTTAAAGGTTACTTTACTTTTGAATCAGCAGAATAGAGTTTGATCTTTAGCTATATCCAGTTTTACTCCACCTTTTGAAAAGGCCATCATCTACTGAGTCTCCTAAATACCCTCTCAATGTATGCTTCCCAAAGTGTAAGCACTACAGAAGTTTCAAAGTTTACTCTTTAAATGGAATTTTGTGCAGAATAATTAGGCACATAGAAGAATAATTATTTGCAGAAGCAAGCTAAAAGGCCTACTCCTCACCAGCATTATTGCATCTATTCTTACTCAGTGCTAATGTAACACTGAAGGTAAGGACCAGACTGAATAGGGGAGAGAAAAGATTTGGGGGTACAAAGGAAGGAAAACAGTCGCGAAAAAGAAGGAAAAATGAAGAGATTGTATGATATTCATTAAGAGATTAAAAGGCAAAGCTAGCAGTTGCTAGTATTCAACCCTAATATTATATTTTACCAAAGAGAGAACTAAAAGACATTAACTTATGTACTTTCTGATTTGTAAGTGTCATGCTAAGGGCAGAAGATGAACAAGTAAAGGATAAATCTATTTGGAAACTTTTGTTTGAACTTCCTTAGCATGTCTTTGGCAGTAAAGCCAGTCGTTATAAACTCTTTCTACAAGGACTTTAACAAGACATTTTAAGGATAAATGCCCACAAAATATTAGCACAGAGAAAAACCAGAATTTTTAATCATGAGAATTTTGACTGAAAATATAATTCTGAAGCTTAAAATCATCTGTCCAACAAAAATTCACTCCTATGCCATTACCAAATAGAAATAACTTGAAACCAAACTCACAGTCATCAGTTCAAAGGTTATCCATATGCTGAAGCAGAGATGTGTAAAAGCTATGTGAAGGTATGAATACATTTGGAGTATGTACAAATAATAATCAGAAGAAAAGGTTAAATTTAAATAATTTCTTCACTGCAACAAAACCAGCCCTGACTATCAATAATATCCTTCTGGAAAAGACTTTTGAATTAAGTTGTATGATTATGAGTTTTGATTTCATATTGCATGTGTAGTTTGATTTAGTTTTTAATAATCGCAGCTAGTCTCTTAATGTTTAACATCACAAATTAATTGCATTTTTGTATTTATCACATGAAATAAATACATTAATTGCTCTTTAATTCCTCCTGGACATTGAGGTACTCATTTTTTCCATTCTCAAAAAAAGATGGGGGGAAGTGATTTTTGTACTTTCTACTCTGTCTCATTTTTTATCAATACCATTTAAGCTTTCAGTTTCACAGGTGGTCTGGGCAGCCAGACTCCTGAAGAGCAGTTTAAGAGATGACATCCTAAACTACGACCATTGTTAAAGAATTTAGAGAACTGACCATCATACTAGCAAGTGTTTTCAGCAAACAGTCTAAGATTGTTAGACTATTTTTCCAGATCCAAACCTTTACAGAATTTTTTTTATAAAGCTTCGACTTTTCAGGGTAGGTTTTTTTCTCTCAATATCCAATATAAATGAACTTTCACCCTAGATTTTTTTTGTTTATTCCAATGAAGGCAAGCTCCGCCTCCGAGTGATCTCCTCTCTAAACAAACATAGCCACCCAAGCAGTTCATGAATCCAATAGTTCTGTTTTCCAGACTCCTCCTCTCCTGTCTGAGTTAGGATCTGAGCCAGTTCCTTCTCGTGTGTGTCTCACCACCAGTGCAGACTCTAACACCTCACTTTGCAGTCAATCACTGTGAACACAACCACAGTCCTGTCAGTCTGGTCAGTAACTTGGTTGTCAGGTTCCACTTAGAGCTCTAGACCTTCACGTTTAACCTCCTTCCAAGTCCTGAGATCCACTTCTATACATTCATGTCAATTACTTCACAGTTATGGCAACTGCCTTTCCTCTGGCCTTGACCTTATGCAACCTTATTCCCCTTATATTTATGCAAAACACTGCTGTGAAGTCCATTATCTGAAGTCCACTGTTTTAGGATGGCTCCATCTAATTTCTCTCACTGTGCTCTCTGGTTCCTCCTTTCTACTGCATCAGACACATTGTTTTCCCCTACCCTATGATTTCTACTTCACCGACAGGTCACCATGTCATTCGTTACATGCCACTTGTCACATTTCCAGACTTCCAGTGGATGTTTTCTCTCATAGCACATCATTGGTTTTGAAAGAGTTCTTCGCAAACACCCACAAAGCCATACCAATTACCTTCCTTCTTTTAAACTCTTCCCAAGTCATGCTTCAACATTAAACTACCATGGGCAGGGATGTTTTCCCTTCGGTTTTCTCTTTTCCTCAGCTTTGCATGCCTCCACGGCTGCCCTGGGTTTTGTGCAGAGCTCAGCACAGGGCAGTTCTGTCCTGTGACCACAGATTCCATGGGCTGCAGGGATGCTGAAAAAAAATCATCAGCAAATATAAAATCTGTATGAAAGATAAGGCAAGGGAGCAAGCCACATTAAGTCATATTCCTCACACCACTACGAGACTTGACATGAAGGCAACACAGAAAAATCCTAACTTATGCTGTCATGCAAACATCAGAAATTCAGGAAAGAATAGTAACCTATCAGTCTCTACCCTATATCCCTCAAAGTCCTGCATATATCAGTCTTTTTCTGCTTTCCTCTGTGTTCTGTAAGTAGTTAGGACTTGAAATGATAATTCATGTTCATCTTTTCGAGCCTTCCAGATATCTCATCACCACAGTGTTACTTCAAGTAATGAAATACAGACATTAATTCAGTGTGTTACTACCTCCCCCAGTCAGTCCAGAGGCAGAACGCAAAACTGCAAAAGTTCCGCAGCATATATAATTTACAAGATGTTCTTAAATTAAAAAAAATAAAAAGCCCATCTTAATAACAAGTGCAAGAACTGATATCTGAGAAATATATTCAAGTCTGCTTCAAAATGTTGGCATTTTCAAGACAAGACCATTTAAAGGGCATAACCTAATGAATCATTAGCACCAAAGCCCATCTAAATTAAAACTATAATAAGATGCTTTTAGAATCATCACCTCCCCCCTTTTTTTCTCTCCACCCATGTTATTTTCACTTTCAGAGAATATCCATAAGTCCATTTACTTAAATGTGCTCTTAAAAAGGGCTCATTCTCATAGATTTGATGGAGTCTCTTTCTCTCCTGTCACAGGAAATAAATTAGACCTGGTGTTTTTAAAAAAGAAAACGTGTCAGACCAAGTTCCTATTCTCAATGGAAAGGGAAAGACATTTCTCTCATTAGCAGGATCTGCCCTAATTTCAGATTAAGTCTTACACGATATGCATGAATTCTTATATTTACATTCTTTCTAGAGGTGCCTACTTAATGTAATGGCATATTTGTTCACACATTGATAGCTTTTGTGGGGGTTTGTGAGTAGAAATACTCCAAAATAGGATCTTCTCAGGATTATACTCAAGTTCTATAATATCCAGAGGCATTGAGGAAATTGCCCAGGAAAGAAAAAAAAAAACACACACACACAAATATAAATAAATCTCTGCTAGCTGAAACTCAAATATTTGAGCTCTGTGTAATATAGCTCAGCTCAGCTCTGGCCCAGGCCGCTTGTGAGGGCACAGCAACAGCCACAATTCCCAAATTCTCAGAAAATCACAGGGAAGAAGACTTGACCACATTCCCAATAGTAAGTTTTGATCTGAATGAAATGAAAAGGAAGAGGCAACAGTTTAGACACTGAAGATTTCCTGAACTTTATACCAAACCCATCTTACAGCAACAGACAAAGGATACAAGCCGTTCCCAATGTCACATAATATAATTTAGTATGATGGAACTGTAGATGACTCTTCTCCAAATAAGCTTATACTGTAAATTCATTATTTTTGGTCTCTCATATTCTCTTCGTCCACCAACACCGCCTGAAAAAGCACTATCTTTTTTAACTGCTTCCTAAAGCACAAGTATTTCACCCTGAAGGACAGAGCCTAAGAGAACCATTCTTGGGAAGTTTACTTGTAAAATCTCACCAGCTTACCTGAATAAATTTCCTTACATGATTCTCTGCAAATTAGTTCTCTTTGATTTAACTGCCCTGTGCCTACTTCTTTGCACACAGACAATTTGTGGGACTTTTCACATGTGAGTTGCAGATGTCTGCAAAGGCGAAATACAGCTAATCCAGGAACAGAATAAGTAGAATCAAAAAAGAAGCCCTAAATGTTTGAGGTCACATATCAGATATAGATATAATTTTAAAATAGATTAAATTTCTATAATGGTTGAACTGACAAAGCAGCAATCCGAATTTCTCAGCCTGCTACCAGTGCTTAGGGATACTAACATTTGAGGTTTGGATTCAGCCTATATTAGAGACAGGGTGAGAAAACTGCAAAAAAGAGCCCAATTTAGGAGTTCTAGTTCCTAACTCATTTACTGCTTCCAGAAAGCCTACCCACATACACAAACACAAAAATGAGAACCTATATTCTGGATGCTATGTACACCCACTTCACCAGACTGCGGTTAGTCATTTCCAGCAATATCTCTATTGCATAAGTCGACATATGAGCTTGAATATTAACTTTCATTCCATTTTTATCTTTATACACATTGATAACAACTGAAAGGTGAAAGAAGTGCAAGCTAAATACAAATACTAATTAAAGGAAAATATTTTCATATTTGTTTTGATTTAAATGGTTTAAGTGGGATGAGCAGAAGTGAAGAAGCTGATTGTATGGAGAAAGGGAAGAGACAATAAGACTTATTCATGAGGGATGTATCATTGACTCATTAAACCAAACAGAACGCTGAATTATGCTTGGTAGGGAACAGTCTTACGTTGGCAAAAAGAGGCAGATGGACAGTATCATATCCTTCATATATTCTGTTAATTTGTGCATTTCATTCTTTTTTTTAAAAAAGTGCCAGAATTAAATATGATCACTCTGTGATCATTTTCCACTAAGCAGCCACTAATTTGGTATTTCACAAATCTGAAATTTCTGGGGAATGTAGCATTCCATGGGGCATGCCAAATCCGTCGCTCAGGATACGAGCATCCATCTTTCCAGCTTCCCTGCTAAGGAACGGGTCTCTTAGAGCTAGGAGGCTGCAGTGCCAACGAGTAGCCTTCAGAATTTGGAAGGGCTGATCAGAACTACTTCAGCCAAAACCACAAATAATTTCATTTTTTCTGAAAAGGTAAGAGAATCTTATAAAATTGACCTGGCAAGCAAGATCATGAGCCTAAGGAGAGCCCAATTAAATTCAACAGATTCTCTCTGATGTGCCAGCAAAGGGGAAGAAGCACTTAAAGGAAAACTGAATCATAAAATAAAAGGTAATCTGTTCACTACACACAATTACAAGGAAGAGTAAATCATTACAAAGAAGGCTTAAATATATAATCTATTTCATTCATTTTTTTCCCAAGTATAACCAAAATGTCTTTATCACAAATATTTTGAGGGTTTATAACTAATGAAAAATATTCATAACAAACAAAATTACTTGCTCAGTCCAAATAACTACCTGCCCACATAAATCAAATCAACCCAGAATCACGCACACATACACACACACACAAAAAAAAAATCCCAGCTTGCCTCATGCTCTTCAACCCTCAGCAAAATCTCAGCAAAAAATAGCTCTGCAGCATGTTCTGAAAGTTAAATTTGGGCTATTTTGGACCTCAGGGAGAATAAATTCTGAAATCAAAGAATCTTCATGGAAACCCCCTATCACCATTTCCTTTCTATTAAGAGCAAAGCTCGATCATTTATGCATCTCTGCAGATGATATCTATGGTAATACACAGATACCCAAAAAAATAGCCTGTTAAAAGGACCAGCTGAAATAATTTTTAATAACTTTCACTCAGTTTTGAACAGCAAGCATCTTACAAGGAGCAGAGGTGTGTTATAACATCATACAAACAGATAGTCACAACCAGCACTAGAATCAGGGAGTTATTGAAAAATATCTGAACGACAACACAGTCATTGGTCCCAGCCAGCACGGGTTCATCAAGGGAAAGTCTTGCTTAACAAACTTCATTCAAATAACAAACTTCATAACAAATTTCATTCTATGACAAGGTTACCCATCTAGTTGACCAAGGAAAGCCTGTCAATGTGATTTTTTTGGATTTCAGTAAAGCCTTTGATATTGTCTCTCACAGAATCCTCCTGGACAAGATGTCCAGCACACAGCTGGGTAAACACACAATGCAGTGGGTGAGCAACTGGCTGATGGGCCGGGCTCAAAGGGTTCTAGTAAATGAAGTTATGTTGGGCTGGCGACCAGCCACTATTGGGGTTCCGCAGGGATCCATCTTAGGGCCAGCACTCTTCAATGTCTTCAAAAATGACTTAGACTCAGGACTTGAGGGATTACTCAGTAAGTTCACCAACGACACAAAACTGGGAGGAGCTGTTGAAAATCTTGAGGGCAGAGAGGCCCTGCAGAGGGATCTGAACAAGTTGGAGAACTGGGCAATCACCAGCCACATGAAGTTCAACAAAGGCGAGTGTCAGGGACACAGCAACCCTGGCTGTACATACAGACTGGGAAACAAGATGCTGGAAAGCAGCTCTGTGGAGAAGGATCTGGGGGTTCTGGTCAATGGCAAGTTGAACATGAGCCAACAGTGTCCCTGGCAGCCAAGAGGGCCACCCGTGTCCTGGGTGCATCCAGCACAGCATTGCCAGCCAGGTGAGGGAGGTGATTGTCCCGCTCTGCTCTGCACTGGTGCGGCCTCACTTGGAGCGCTGTGGGCAGTTCTGGGTGCCACAGGATAAAAGGGATATAAAGCTACTGGAGTGTCCAGAGGAGGGACACCAAGTTGGTGAAGGGTTTGGAGGGGAAGCCGTATGAGGAGCGGCTAAAGTCACTTGGTTTGTTCAGCCGGGAGAAGACTGAGGGGAGACCTCATTGTGGTCTACAGCTTCCTCACAGGGGAGGAGAAAGGGTAGGTACCAAACTCTTCTCTTTAGCGACCAATGACAGAACCCAAGGGAATAGCAGGAAGATATGCCAGGGGAGGTTTAGGTTGGACGTTAGGAAAAGGTTCTTCCCCCAGAGGGTGGTGGACACTGGAACAGGCTCCCCAGGGAGGTGTCACGGCCCCAAGCCTGGCAGCGTTCAGGAAGAGACTGGACAACACCCTCAGACACACGGTGCGAACTGTGAGGTTGCCATATGCAGGGACAGGAGTTGGACTCGATGATCCTTGTAGGTGCCTTCCAACTCGGGACATTCTATGATTCTATGATTCAGTGTTTGAATCATTTTAAGGTGTAAGTCATATACATTTAGCATACATCTGAGTCAGAAAGTGGAAAAGGCGCAGATGCCTAAAGTAGGCCTTAGACGACTGCCACCTTTTAGCTATGGAAGACCAAAAAAAAACTTTTGGATAGAGATGGACACTATGTCAGATTTTTTTGGTGTTTCTAGGATCCAAGAAAATTGGTGGAATGTTCAAGTCCATGTCCTGTGAAAGGTGTATTTCAAGCATCTGTCGAAGGCATTTTGTGAGGTCCAGACTAAAAAGAGCACAACTTGGACTCCCTGATTCTGGGTGGTTTCTCAATACATTTTCTGTTTCTTTCTCCCAGCCTTATTCTTCACCGCTATTACTCTTGTCTGGGTTGAATCTCCACTGTTCTGCTGACTTTCATACACTTCTCTCAAATATTCAGATCACATGAAACAAGGAGAAAGAACTTCGTGTCACTGGAGATTGTGTGACTCATGCTGACTGATTTGTTTAGGACACTGAATAAAAGCAGGTGCAAAGCCCAAATTACTGTGTCACAGGTCAATCTTCCTCAGCTTCAACAAATTAACAGGGCTACACATATTTCATATCCACGTGTGGCATAGTTGACCAATAAAAAATCCACCTTTCGCTGTCAGAACATAATCTAAGGTTCCCTAGCAAAGTCTAGACAATTGAAAATGTATCAGCTTTCATAAACTTCTGAAAACAATCCAATTTTGTTAATAACCTACAGTCACAAAACTGGTATCAGACTGCCAAGATACTGAACATCAAAGTCTAAGAAAGGTGGACGTTCCCTAGTGTTTTCAACTCTTTGCTCTCACGTATTTTCATGATGAAAGGCATTAATTGTTTCTCTAATCATCATCCAACCTCCTGTAACAAACGAAATTCATTTTTAGAGCACCATTCACATTGAGGGAAGGAAAGAAAAAGAAAAAAAAAAAAGGAAAACTGCTTAATATAGACGTGCAGTGCACCAGAGAAGAGTCAAAGCCATAAAATTAGATTTCAAACTTTGCCAAGGACAGAGGGAGCTCACAGTCACTGTTCAAAATGAGAAATATTTAATTATGCAGAAAATAATTAATATTAGAATTACAGCCTTTTCCTTACATGGGCCTTAATCCACATTTTGTCCACCTCTTGCTCTGAAGCCCTTCTTCAAATACATACAGGCTCTCCTTAAAATTTCATGTTCCAAGCAGATCTTTATACAGTGACCTTATTCTGATTATCACTCCACAGTTTTAACCATCCCATTTGTTGCCGAGAAAAAGACATTTAAAATTCCAGAGTAAGCTTCACAAACTTCACATGCAACTGGCAGTAAACTTCCAATTTTCTGAAGGTTTTTCTGATATATTGTGCCATGAGACCCAGAGATGTGCACCTCTCAGAAGTCTGAATAGAGACAAACCTTCCAAAATTCATTGGCAGGGGCACGCTCCACGATCTGTGCCCAGAAAAATGGGCACTGATGGTAAGCACAAAATATAAGACACTCGCGTGTCACTCAAAGTTGCGGACATTAGTGGATGGAAAAGTTGCAGATATACACATGGTTGCTAAAGGCAGTAGTGGTGGTGGTTCAGCAGAAAGATGGCTGGCTCCCCATCTTAAGTCCTTGTTGAAATGTGCATAATCCCATTTTTTTTTTTAATGTATGCCTAAAATTGGTATATCAATTCATATCTAAGTGCCTAAGTTAGCAGTCTCAGTTTCAAAAAAATTCTATGAACGCAGCAGATCTCCTAAGAAGTTGAGACACTTCTTTGAGACCACCAGTTCAGGCTGGAGACAATGAAACAGCCGCAGCTCTACACACCAGTTTCTGGGTGTCTATAATTTAAAGGTACCTAATGTGCTCTATTATAAAGTCCTGTTTTCAGTTGTTTCTAGTTTTGCCAGACTCTCAGAATCTGCACTGAAATTTTCTACAGCAGAAGTCTGCCTCAGGCTTCCCTTCCTCCCCTTTTGTCTTCTGAGTTTCTGTTAAAACTGCTCAGCTATTTCTGAGAACAAAGAACTAGGAGAAAAACATGTTGTTTTGTCCAATGTTTAAAAAAAAAAAAAAATCTGACTGTGTGTCTCTACTGTCTCCTTTCTTTGGAGCGGGATATAAAAGGTCATGTAAAAAAAATCACCCTCATGCTAGGGATATGACTCTTTATACCCCTGTGAAAAGCTGCCCAAATTTGGCAAAGTTAAGAGCCTCCCAGGGATTCTGGTTCATATGCATCAGTAGAGACTTCAGAGCTTAACTTTTATATTTTCCCAAGATTCAGCTGCCACTTAAATACTCTAATCCTTTTTCTGTCTTCCTCCTCCTGTCTGCCTGGGCTGCCCTGTGGCCATGGTGCAAAAGCAAACTCTTGGTGTTCTCACCCATCCTCACCTAGGCACCCCAGAAGCTCTTAAAGGAGGGGCTTCAAAGCTCTGCTTTTCAGGGGGAGAAAATAAAGGGAGAGAAGGGCTGTGGGACGTGAAAGAGCAAATCAGTACTAAGAAATGGCCAGGTGAGCTAGGGTGGAAGATAGTAGTCAAAGAGGAGCAGAAGAGGACTATGTAAGAGAAAATGTAAGGAAGATAATGGTACAAAAAACCAAAAATAAAACCACCAAAATTAGGAGTCCCATGTTGTTTTCAACAAGTGGAACTATCAGGAAAGCCAGCATCATGGGTCTATGGTCCAAGACTCAAGGTTGCTTTAAGCAGTCTTAATGTCCATGTGATTCTCTATTTCAGACTTTTTAATTTTATCTTTTTTTTTTCAGTTGAGGAGCTACATTAAAAATATTTGTGATTAAAAGCCAAGTATACTGGTATTCCATACAGGAAATACCAGTATTATTACATTTACATACAACTTAAATTCACTTCCCTTAGGAATACAAATCATGACACTGCTTTTAATAACACAGTTGCCTGCCTCATTCACTGGATGAAAGAAACCTACCTTGGGAAAAAATTGGAACTATATGGTGGAAAAGGTTAGCATCTACAGGATCCCTACCTTGGCCTTCACAAGGGATGTAAAGTGAATAACACAAAGTATCACAGAAAGAAAAGCATAGAGTCTTCTGGTCAAAGTATTCAATTTTTATAGTTGGGAAATAAATAGGATTCTATTTCTTTTATCACTTTTTGCAGTTACTAACTCTGTGCTCTTTGTCTGTGAATTCCTAATGCCAAGCACCTGGTGTCAGGTTGGCAAAGGTGCCAAATACACCCACCTGAAATGAATGGGAACTGTGCTTTCTACATATAAAGACCCATAGGATAGCAAGTGAAAAAAAAAAAAAAAAGAAAAAAGAGAGAGCGCAATTGTGAAATGTTAGATAACCGAAGTGGAGAGGCCCTGTTGAAAGTTGCAGTGTCACTGTTTCAGCTTTCTCTTTCTGAGATGGGATCAATCCTTTTTTCTCACAAAGATTTTGAACTGCTGAATCTCACTTCGCAAAAGACTTGCATACTTAGGTAAGCATGCCACAGGGAGGGAGGAAACAAAACATGCTTTTGTACTAATTGTAGGGTGCTATCCTGTGCAAGGCCTAAAACTAAGGAAATGGGATGTTTAGTAACTAAATGAGGCCTTGTTCTATGGTTGTACTAATGGTGCATGTTCTTACTTCAGAACTATGCTACAGCATATTTCTACAAGGGTACAGATCGATCTTATATAAATCCCATTTTTTTCTTAACTGTTACCTTGGTGTTTTCTAATTCTGGGTTCTTCACTCTGCTACTCTTCATGTTCTTTTACTGGAGAATCTTATTGTTGATTCTTCATGAAGTATCTGAGTCCATGGGAGGAATCACACAGGGTGATAGAGTATTTTTCAAAGCAGTAGTCATGGAGTCCCCTCTACAATAAGATGAAAATTAGGCATAGCTATTTCTCTACTAGGGTACCAGGTGTCCATAAAAATGGTAATTTTCAGAAATGAATCAATAAATACAGTTAATTATTGGCAAATAGCCTAAAGCCATCCAACTTTCTAGTGTTCTGATCTTCTCATAACTCACATGTTAGGCAGGGTCAGGCTTGGATCAGTATGTGACTGTGAATCCCCTGGGAAAAGCTTGAGAGCTCCAGGCTGCGCTGGTGGCTATTCAGTAGGTGGCATTATATCCCTAAAGATGGTGCCAAGACCATCCCCTTGCACGATATTTCATAAAAGCAGCTTCCAAGTGACATCCTCATCTTTGTCCCCCTTTGGCCTTATGGTTGAGTAATCCCCTACTGTTTCCTGTCTGCAGAGAACACGAATGGAGGTGTGAGTTTCAGACCTCCTACCAAGTTCTCAAGGGGCTTTCTGCTCAGCCTCCTGCAGAGGGACATAGGCACCCAAAGTGCAACACCTTAAGCACCAAGGAGTTCCTCGAATCTTCTTTCTTTCTGTCTGTCAGAGACCTACATTTTGGTACCTACATTACAGCTGGTGGTTTGTGTATGCCAACTCTTAATCTCCAGTAAAACTCTGAGACTGGGTGTTAGCTACTATCTTTTCTCAGCTAAGGAGACCATGGAACTTGCAGGTACCAGTCTTGATCCTGAACAGAAGATAGCCTGAATTTACTGAAGGACAGGGACTTGTTGCCTGCTCAATTTGGAGCCAAGGGCTCCACTTGCTGGTAGGGTTCAGAAAGGCTCGGAGAGAAAGAAACACGAGGTAGAAATTTTTAACATTTTTTGGGAAGAAAGTTGCTGAAGGTGAGATGTGGATAGTGACAAAATGGATACTTAAAGTACTTAGCCATTACTTCAGCATTTAAAAGAAATGCAAGTTGGAAATTGTCTTCTGTAATAGTAAGCCTAACCTTGGAAATAAGGGACAAGCTAGACCCAGATCCCATAGAGACTTACGGAGCTTTTTAATATACCTATTGACCTCCAGAGCCTAGATTTCATTGAAAGTGGAAGGACAAACCCATAATTTCTTAACTGACCTTTGAAAATACGATTAATTCCTAAACCTCTGAAGTACTTTGGCAAACTTTATCTTGAGTTGTTTCCGTAGAGACAATGAGCCACACTGCATTTTAAGTTTCTTACTACATGCCTTTTTTTCCTTACACACTGTGTCTCCTGTTTAGGACTTGACAGAGAGGGTTTCAACATAAGTGGTCCACTTTTTTTATTTATGGATGCCCTTTTGTTTTGTTTTTCAAAGAGTATGTGCAGAGAACGCACAGCATGACAAAGGATATAAGAAATTGTAAAAGAGAAACTTGATGCCAGCCTCTAGACTGGCCGAGCCGTGTAAGTGTGGCCCTTTTACCATTACACTGATTACTTTTTTGAGATAGAAACTGTAGTTTGTGGAATTTAGCCTTAGAAAGAACAAGCTGCCTCTATTTTGACATCCACAAAGGGAGGGAAGCAGGAAGCGACAAGAGAATGCAATATATTTGAAAAAGTAATTTAGAAAACTGGTAACATTTTAGGTTTTTTCCTATGAAAATCTCCCTTCTTGCTACGTTAGTCTTTGAACCGTGTTCTCACCAATGCTGTTGCTTCTCCTTCTTTAGAGTCAGTTTATTCAGGTGGTTATGAATGACTTTCAGCTGCTCTGTAAATTGTTATTGTCCAGGCTTCATTGCAAGGAGGGGTCACTTGCAGTTTCTATTATAAACGCAGGTTTTCAGGTGTTTATTATAACTTGGCAGTTTTCAAATCTGGGTTAAAAATTGGTACACTTTTTCTTTTTTTTTTTTAAGGACAGATGGGCTTTTTATCCTTTCTCTTCTTCCCACCTAAATTTTAACCTCGTAGGAGTTGAATAAAATCTCTATCATCTGCAATGTTAAAGAAATATTGCTGGCAAAGAAATTAGTTTATCTAATACTACTAGTATTTTGAGGACCATGTTTGTGACATATTCTTTATGATCAGCCAAAATTATTTGTTGTTTTTTTTTCAAATTCTCTGTTTGTGAGCGTGCCTTCTATTTGTGCAATTGCTACATGACCCTGATCTAGCACATAGCTCAATCCATTGCCCAAAGTCCCAGTGATTTCAGTGGATCTCCACATGAGCCGTTTCCTTGATCCTGGTTTTAAAAGGGTTATAATGTATTTGCCAAACATCCCATAAGGGGGTAGTACTAAAATTAGTGTTTATTGCTTAAGAGCAAAGACAAGGGATTTCAGTGGAACATTGTGCACCCATTCACTAACTTCTGACTACAAGATCAAAGATTATTACTAAATTCAAAATGTGGAAAAAAATTCTACCATTTCTCACTTTCGTTGGTGCCTTCTTAATTGAGCTTTGGACACTGGTCACATGAATTTCCATCAAGTTTTCTCTTTTGTTTTAGAAAAATGCTTGAAACTGCTAATGGAACATCAATGAAAAAGTTACAAAATTTACATTAATCTTTCTTAGATATGTTCAGAGTATAATTTAATAAGTAAATGTCCTAAACTCGATGTTTCTAGGAAAAAACAAAAATCACTAAAACACCTTCATCACAACTTGGTTTCAAAATGTTCTGATCGAATGGACTTTTTAAAATTCTTCAACTCCTGAACAATCTTTCTTTACTTCCAATAATGCTCTTCAGTGACTACTGTGCCTCAGACTTGAATCTGATAGAAGATATATGACTCTATTTATCACTTCGTGTTCTGTATAATGTTACAAGCACAATAGCTAGTTTTACGTGGCTTTTTTTTAATGAAAAAGGCTTGCTTCCACACTGTTTATTTCTGTGAGTAGTTCCTTTCTTAAGCCTTTACTTGGAAGAGTAAGGTTGAGAGGTGTGTAAAATCCATTGGCTTCTAAGCAAGAGTGAGGAAGCGCCACTGCTATATTGATTTAATGTTGCTGCCTTGCAACCCTTGCTTGTGTGAGTAATTCTCGTTTGGACAACCAGTCCTACTGACCTCACTGTGAGCGCTGGGTGAAGAAGGATTGCTTACCTCAGGATGAGTAGGTTTGGACCCTTGAATCAATATGGCTGTTACGATAGCATTCTCACAACTCAAAATCCCACTGACGTTGCTTGGTCGTCAAGTGCCAGGGCTGAGCGGCCACCCTGGCTTCTGCAAGCAGGTCCACTTGAAGCTGAAGAATTAGGCGCATCACTGAGTCCAAAGGGCGTGTATTTTTATTTAACAACAGCCTTTGCTGGACATATCACCGCTACCTTGCCTGTCTTCCTTATCCAACATAACAGTGAAAGGAAGCCATTTAGCAACAAAATCTTTTCACAAGTCCTCCCCCAGAAGAGGTGATTCGTTGTGGTATGCTGGGAAGA